>NW_027103565.1:0-12277 GCF_902728285.1 Clytia hemisphaerica | reverse complement strand
CCTTTTGACCGCGAATGCCGTACATATACGTCCTTGATACATTCCTAATGCCGTACATTTACACAATTTGATAGGAGTGTGAGTTTTTTCGTGCCTTGCGTGTGTTATAAAGGTGTGCACCAATTTCTTTGCAAGCTCTTTGTAATACATTAAGAATTCAAAACTGAAAATAAAATACAAAAGAAAAAATAAATAACTAATAAATAACTAATAAATAACTTGAACAAAAAAATAAAGTCAAATTTGACACGCCTACTTTGTGAGAAATCTAAGTTCTAGCAGCAATATACAAAGAAAATTGATATTGATTGAAAGTCTAAGTCTAAGTTGAAAGTATAAGTCTAAGTTGAAGGAAAAATGTAAAATATAAGTCTATTTACCAGCATGCCAGGAAATGTAGTGGTGAGAATCCTAGACAAAATGAAGAGCTTGAATGAAGTATGCTTGAGAGCTTGAATTGAGATTTTATTTGAATTGACTGATTGATGTTCCCAACTTAGCTTAATTAAGAGTTAACTGCAAGCCATCTTGAATTGAGTTGAGTTGAGTTCAGTTGAAAGTTGAGAGTGATGTTAACTCCTCACAAGCTAGTTGACAAAAATTATAAAAAACAAAGTGGATATGTAATAAATTATGAATAAATTAATTATTTTTTGTGCATAAATTATATAAATTATTCTAAAATTGAATTGTATGTAAAATGTAGAACAAAACAAAGGACAAAGACCAGAACAAAGTGGACATGCAAGAAAACTTCCAAAATGTGTCTAGACCCTTAAAGAAAGCTCTGTCCACATGCGACAAAAAACAGAAATACACTGAAAAACAAGGAAAACTTATATTTGTATATTTTTGTAAATTTTGAATATAATAAAATAAAACCAAGAAGAACATAAACATGAAATTTTGTATTTCACGAGTTTCTCAGTTTACACTGCCCGGCCGGCATATGTAAAATTTCAATTGTCGTCAATATCATTTAAGATCAACTCATTGTACAAATCCAACTCATCTACAGGATGAATCATTACCAAGCCACGCGCTGCTCTGTAGGTGGTACGATCGAAGTTTTCGGTTTCGTTCCGGTATTGGACTTCAACTCTGCGAATGCGACCATCCTTGCTCGTCTCAACGTTCTTTATTTTCCCGTATTGGTAGGTATTGCAAAGCTGGTTTTCTTGTTTCTTGAATAAGACGATATCACCAACTTTCAGATTGAATGAATTGTCAAACCATTTCGGTTGATGCATGAGTTTTGGTACGTGAACTGTTAGCCATACTTCAAACCAGGCATTGAAAAGCTCCTGATTTTGCTTGAGAAATTTGTCGGGTTTAGTTGTGACTTCGACTGGAAAAGTTGGACTTCTGTCGTTGTTGCGTCCTAACATAAGTCTGTTGGGGGTCAAGATGTCAGATACTTCAAATTCTGTATGTCCACGGAGAGCCAATGGTGCATCATTGATAGTGTTAGACAGCTGGCTGGCGACAGTTTCCCATTGGAGCACGGAGAAACGATACTTATCGAAGTTGATTTCAAGGGACTTCTTGATTTCCTGAATTTTTCGTTCCACCTTGCCGTGCATGTGATGGCCGGATACAGGACAGGTTTCAAATTCAACGAGAACATCTTGAAAAAGGCGGTTTTGGATATCTCGAAACGATAATTTGAGGGTTCCGCATCCCTTGACAAGTTGGCTCCCTTCATCAGGTAGTAAGTACTTTGGGTATCCAACTTCACTGGCGAATCGTGTAAATGATAAGATGAATGCGGGCGTGCTATAATCATCCATGATTTTTATCTTGGTGGCGTATGTAGTTGTGCAGCAAAAGATTACCATCCATATTTTAATTGTAGTACGTTTGTGAAAGTTTGAGTAGGATATGAATGGTCCACACAAATCCACCTGAGTCGAAAAAAATGGAGGGGCTATGTTCAAATTGTGATTTGATATCGGTCCCATTTCCACATTGATCGTTTTTTTGGCAATGTACCGACACCTTTCACAGCGCCTTCGAATGAGCTTAACAAGGTCCCGACCATCAATGATGTATACAATTTGAAGTACATAACGAAGGACAGTTTCGACACCAGCATGCTTGGCAACTGGATGGTTCCAATGGACATGGTTGACAATGCTGAAGGCGATTGGAGAGTGCCTATCCACCAATGGGACAAAGAATGAACACAACGGTGAGATCGAGCATAATGCTAGTGAGTTTTCCGGTTGCTGTCATATTGTTTGTGGGTAGAATTCTGCCAGTATAGTATAGAATGCCATTCTTCATGGTTGAAATTCTTTCATACTTCCTTTTTGGTGAGAAGGTTTGTACTTCTTCTGTAGCCTTTGTAAAGAAGTATTTATGTGCTGATTCTTCAATTGGCTGTGAAGCGAAACGTGACAATCTTTTCTTTCGACATTTGAAGTGAGAGATGAATTGATAGGCTGTGCTCGTGATTTTAACTGATCTCTTCCAACCATACTTTATTGGATTGATACAGTATTCTGAAAATTCTGACCGTTGACTGATTGATGACAAGTGAATGGATGGTTGGATGTTGATTGGTTTGATGATTGTGAGTATCTGCTCTTTCTTTGCAGATTTGAGGTCTTCATTTGTGAGCTTGACTTGATCGACAGATTTCGTTGGAAAGGTATCTTCTGGATCACACATCCATTCAAATCCGTTGAACCAAGTTGAGTTTGCAGATACGTCAGAGATGGTTGTGCCACGTCTTGTGCCTATGTCTGCGATCATGTTTTCTGATGTGACAAATTTCCAAGATGATAGTTCTGTAAATCGATGGATTTCAGTAACTCGAGTTCGGACCCATGGCTTGAGTTGCTTTTCGATGCCGTTGATCCAAAAGAGAGTGATTTGACTGTCTGTTAATTTTAAACTGGATTTGAGGTGTGTGCCAAAAGCTCGTCTGACAACTTCTCCGGTATGCGCGTTAAGAGTTGCTGCAAGGAGTTCACCTCTTGGTTGAGTGGTTCCATCAGGAATGAGTCTTGAACGTGCGAAAACAAGTTGGCATGAAAACTTTCCACATCTTCGCTTGAAACGTGCATAAATTGCTACACAAGCAATGTTCTTTGAAGCATCTGCTGTGTCGATTGAATTGATTTCTAGGTTAATAGCATCTTCTGGTACAATTGCACGGTTGTACTTAATTGAGGAGATTTCTTCCATAATTTTGAAATGTGAATCCCATATTGGTCTCAAATTGTCTGGAATGCGATTGTCCCATCCAATACCAAGATCGACAAGTTGGTGGAGATCAAGTTTCATTGCGGCTGTCAGTGGTGTAATCTTTCCTGATATGTCATAGAGTTCAGCTACTTTTGAGACACAATGTCTTCGAGTCAATTTGGTTGGTACATTGTTGATCTTGACTGGTTTTTTGCCTCTGACCTTCTTGGCAAAATTGAGCTCGCTGACATCAAGAGAGACAACATCTTCCTCTGGGTACCATTTCATGCCTGCAACACCAATGCTTTCTCCATCTGATGTCAGGTCTGGTTTGGGTTTTTGGTGTGAGAAAGTGATTCCTTTAAGTGAGAAACCACCACGATTGACAACTATTTCTAACTCGTCGGCACGTTGAGTAGCCATTTGCATTGATTTTTCTCCTGATAGACAGTCGTCCACATAGATGTCTTTCATGATGATTGAAGCAACTTCTGGGTAATCTTGTGAGGACAGTTGTCCGGTTTCCCTCAGGGCTCGCTCGGATTGGTTTCCTGAAGATTTGACACCATAAATAAGTGTTTTAATTACCTTCTCTTTTGGGATCTTTTTCTGGTCAAGGTTTTCTCCCCATATATAACGCTGTAAGCACCAATGATGTTCGCGAAGACGGACTGAATTATACATCTTCCTAATGTCGGTGTGGAAAGCTGTATGATGTAGCGACCATCGTATGAGAATCTCAACCAGTGGGTTCATGTTGTTTGTTCCCTTCGCAAGGATGTCGTTCAGACTGTATCCTGACTGTATCAGTTGGTTGCGATGCATCAAATACAATTCTGCAGGGTGTTGATATGGAGTTTGGCTTCCATACTGCTCTCCACGGAATGAAATTGAGTACTTTAGTATTGGATAGCATATGTTGTTGTTGTGGTGTGAGGTTCTCTACGTAGTCAACGCATCCCATTGCTTGGAGTTTGGCTTCTGATGTGATGACATCTGCTTTGTTGGTTGGTTCTTTGTCTAACTTTCTCAATTGTTGGAAGTAGACTTTCAGTGCTTTATGTTTGTTGTTGGCCAGCTTGGTCTCTGGGTTGTGAAGGAGTGGTAAGTTTGCATGTGATACGCAATTCTTCAAATCGACTGAGACGGATTGGTTGATCAAGTGTTGTTCCACTTCTTCCTTCAAGCTGATTGATTCAATTGATTCACTTATTTTGCACTCTTTGCAGTCTCTGCAATGAACACAACGATACGTGATTTGACTACCAGAATTTTCGGCTTCTTCAAATATCTTGATATTTCTGGTGAAATGTGCTGTTGGATGTTGGTCGATCTCTAGCATAAGGTCTTGTTGATGGTCTTTCTCTACCTTGACGTGAATCAGGTCGATATCTGGTAGGGTTGTAAGCTGCTGACTTGACAGTTGACGATGGGTTGCAAGGAACGCATTCATTTGATTTATTGCAAGGTGATGTTGGTTGATGACGTTGAAGGCACAATGAGGGCCCCCTACAACACCACGACTGCCATCGCTGTTCTTGAACAAAGAGCGGAAGATTGTTAAACCGGTCTTGAGTTGGAATACTTCTTTTGGATGGTAGCGTTGATATTTGATACCAAGCATGATGTCTATTTCGCCACCAACAGATGATGGGAGTGATGGCAGATCTTCTGGGTTGCATCCGGTTTGTCGATATGCATTGATGATGTCCTCCTCCACTTGTTTGAGTTGGTAAGTAGGGAAGGTTGAGGTGATCTTTGGAAGACAGAGTCCTTTAAGTTGTGCGTCATGACCGTCATGTAGTGGAATGTTGATTTTGTAGGAGCCAGAGCTGATTGTTTTTACATTGCCGACACCTCCTATTGGGATGTTGCCGCCATACTCCATCTTTGCTCTCTTCCCCAGACGTTTGACTGCACTCTGGGATATGACCATGTCGCTGCATCCTGAATCAAAAAATATCGTAAGCTGTTGGCCATCAACATTGATTGTTTGAAGAATGTAGATGGCATCATTATCCTCCTCCTCAGCATCTGATGCTGATGGTTGTTTGAAATTAGTTGAAGAGTTGAAGGAAAGAGATTTTGTATCAATGTGAAATGCAAGTTTGATGTCTTTAGAGAATTGTTGAAGTCTTGATTGTCGTAGAATACCTCTTTCTTTGAAGTTTTGAAGGACTTGGTGGGATTCTGGAGTTGTAGCATGGTCTTGACAGATGAGAACATGCTTTTTGATGTCGTAGTTGTCATGGGATGGATGTGGACAGGTAAATTCGCGTTGACATCGTCCTTCTTGATGTTTACCTTTTGCTTGTTGAGCGCCTGGAAACAGACACTGTGTGCAGTAACCCTTTTGGCGTAGGGTGCTGAATCGTTGAGATGGCTTCATTTGAACAAACTCTGGACAGGAGAAGTATTGTAGCAACTTGGAATTATTGGGACCATTGGTTTGGACATGCCCCTTCTCACCGCAGATGAAGCACTTTGTTTGGATGATTGGAGATTTGTTGTCTGTAAGATGTGATGAGCTTCCACCACCTCCTGGTGATGTTTGTCTACCACTTCCTGAAGTCTTTTCCTGGTGTTTGTTTACCAGGGTTGATTGTTGTTGGTGATGAACAGTGTAGCATCTTGAGTTGTTGGATTGATATTTCTTTCTCTAGGAATTTGATGAATTCCTCCCAGATAGTTGATTGATGAAGTGTTTTCCCTTCAAGAAAGGAAAACCATTTGGTTTGGCGGGTGTCATCCATAAGTTGATAAACATCCTCAAGTGTTTTTCCATAAAGAAGAAAGTTCTCAATTTGGTGTTTCTGAGCTAAGTTCATTGTATCTCTCATGAAGTTAATCATTTTACTAAGTGACTCAATCTGTTTCTCAGGGTCACTTCTGACACGCCATAAACGAGTAGTGTTTTGAATATCAAACAGATTCTTTGATAAAAGCAGTTTTGGGTCTCCGTACGATAACTTAAGTCTACGCCATATTTCTTCAATGTTGTCAACTCCCTTTACAAGGGTCCGGGCTGGCCCCTCAAGGTAATTGTTTTTGATGAGGTCAGGAAGATGAGCGGAAGGTGTTGATTTTGAATGCAGTTTCTCAAAGTCACTTTTGAAGGAGTAAAAATCTGAAGATGAATCATACCCTTTGAATTTTGTTAGCTTAATGTTCAACTTTGAAGATTGGAATTTCTGCTCCTTGGCTATCTCTTGAACTTTGAGTGTTGATTTGTGCTTTGTGATGTAGGTAGATTTCAGTTTAGCGAGTGCATCGTACGACTTAGTAACAATATCAGTTTCATCCTTTTGAAAATGTTCACTTAAAAGGAGTTTCTCCATATGCTTTGTCAGGTTGTTGATACTTTGTTGATGTGAAGAAAGATTACGTTCAGCAAGTACGAGTTCATCATAGCTAAATGCACTTGGATCCTCTTTAAAAACTGCCTCAAATGAAGTAATAGTAGATTTTACCTCTTTCATTAAAAAGTCTGATAATGATTTGTTGCGTTGGGCGTTTTTCTCATCCGGACGGACTTCTTTTCGACGAGCATTGACGCGTTGAATGACTGTCTGTGCATTATGGATAGTTTCATTGTAGGATTTAAGAAAGTTTTTCTCGTATTCTTCTGTTCCGATAGATTGAAGTATTTCATTATGTAGTACTTTCAGGCGGTTGCGCATTGTTTTTACTTCCTTAAAGAGTTGTTCCAGTTCACTGTACGTCATAAACTCAATGTCATAATCTGTACCGATATCAGCAATTTCACTAGAGAGAACATTCTGTTCAATTGAAATGTTTTTAATATCGTTTTCCATAATTTGGTCTTTGATTGTTAAACCTCGGACAAGTTGTGAAAGATTTGCGTCAACTGATTGTGTAGAGGTATCACTCTCGTATGAACTTTGATATAAGTTGAACGTTTGCTCTAATGTTGATATATCAGCATCTGATTCATCGCTTGATGATGCTTGACTGGTTGTTTCAGGTGGCAATCGTATGCCTTGAGTGCCAAACGATTTATAATTGATGGGTTTGTTTGCAGTCGCACGTGTGCTTCGACGCATGTAGCTGTTGGTGAGCTGTTTTGAATGTTATAAAGGTGTGCACCAATTTCTTTGCAAGCTCTTTGTAATACATTAAGAATTCAAAACTGAAAATAAAATACAAAAGAAAAAATAAATAACTAATAAATAACTAATAAATAACTTGAACAAAAAAATAAAGTCAAATTTGACACGCCTACTTTGTGAGAAATCTAAGTTCTAGCAGCAATGTACAAAGAAAATTGATATTGATTGAAAGTCTAAGTCTAAGTTGAAAGTATATTTCTATTTCTATTTCTATTTGGTTGAGTTGCAGGAGGCTTTAGAGGCCTATTCTCGCAACCATAGATGCTTACTAATGAGCGTCCCGTCAGCACCTTGAACTGACTACCCAATTCCCCTCACATGGCATGGGTTGACCCGGGCGAAGGAATGTTCACTTGCCAAGGGAACTGCCGAAAGTGGGAATCGAACCCTGGCCGCCTGCACAGAAGCCAAGGTCGACTACCACTATACTACGGCACCTTATAAGTCTATGAAAGTATAAGTCTAAGTTGAAGGAAAAATGTAAAATATAAGTCTATTTACCAGCATGCCAGGAAATGTAGTGGTGAGAATCCTAGACAAAATGAAGAGCTTGAATGAAGTATGCTTGAGAGCTTGAATTGAGATTTGATTTGAATTGACTGATTGATGTTCCCAACTTAGCTTAATTAAGAGTTAACTGCAAGCCATCTTGAATTGAGTTGAGTTGAGTTCAGTTGAAAGTTGAGAGTGATGTTAACTCCTCAAAAGCTAGTTGACAACTGATGACAAAAAGCAAAGTGCTGGTTTTGTGTCAAAAAGCAAAGTGGACAAAAATTATAAAAAACAAAGTGGATATGTAATAAATTATGAATAAATTAATTATTTTTTGTGCATAAATTATATAAATTATTCTAAAATTGAATTGTATGTAAAATGCAGAACAAAACAAAGGACAAAGACCAGAACAAAGTGGACATGCAAGAAAACTTCCAAAATGTGTCTAGACCCTTAAAGAAAGCTCTGTCCACATGCGACAAAAAACAGAAATACACTGAAAAACAAGGAAAACTTATATTTGTATATTTTTGTAAATTTTGAATATAATAAAATAAAACCAAGAAGAACATAAACATGAAATTTTGTATTTCACGAGTTTCTCAGTTTACAGCGTGCCTTCGTGCCCTTCGTACCTTTTGAAAAAAAGTTTGTGTCTTTTGAAAAAAGTTTGTGCCATTCGAAAAAAGTTTGTGCCTTTCGAAAAAAGTTTGTGCCTTTCGAAAGAAAGTTCGTGGCTTTTGAAAATAATTGGTATAGTGACAAGCAAAATAACAAGAAAACTCATTTTGAGTTATTTCATTCCATCTTGACTCATATTGAGTTACTTTCTTCCTTGTAACAGTTTCAGTGACCCTGTGAGTTTAAAAATCCACCGGGGTGTTATGAGACAATGGATTCTAGCTCGCCAGCTATCACGGTCTTTCATGGCAATCTCAAGATCACTGAATTTGAGCCCGGTATCCCTACAGATGGTGTCAGGGAATGTCAGGGAATGTCAACTTTGGTTTCCACAACAGAAGGGTTGAAATCACTTCAGAGGATGCACGAAGACAATGTCCCGCAAACTGTGTTCGTCTAGATCTCTTAAGAGTGTTGAGACAGGTTTCAGAGGTCCGTAAATAATTTTCCTAGTGGGATGGTCCCTCCAGAAAAGATGTTTAACTCTTCTTAGAAGTCTAGTATATGTACTGTCAAGCTGTCTTTCCAACTGTTTGGTTAAAGACCAAGTTTTTGAGCCATAAAGTAAGATAGGTTTGATTGCTTTTTGGAACACTTTGACCTTGATATTAGATTTTAAAAGAGAAGATGACCAGATCTTGTTGAGTTTATTCCTTATCGGAAGAAGAAATGTAAGAACCGAATTATTTGTAGTCACTTTTTCAAGGAAAATCTTGAGACAGTTTTAACTGAATTTATGGGTTTGTGCTCGTTAATAGTGAGGTAATCAGTTTTAGATTCATTCATTCAGATAAAGGCCGATTGGACTTTCAAGCATTAGCAACCATTATTTCGACCTTATTTGAATGAAATTTTTCCGAAACTTTAGCGCCACAAGCGTAAATTTATCCAAACAAACTATTTCCAAGGTATTTTCAAAAGGCACGAAGTTTCTTCCAAAAGGCACAAACTTTTTCAAAAGACACTATTTTTCCAAAAAAAAACTTTCTTTCAAAAGGCACAAAATTTTTTTTCAAAGGCACAAAATTTTTTCAAAAGGCATGAAGGGCACGAAGGCACGCAAGGCACAAAAAAAATCACACTCATTTGATAGACACGTCTTTCTCAAGCCATATCTTTTATTGGCTTGCTTGGTAATTCTTCAAAAAAGAAGAAAAGAAAGTAGAGAGTCTAATCTTTCCGTTGATATATAATGATGTAATATTATGATCATGTGGTGAGTCAGCACTTCTTGAAGAAAAACACTGATTCAAAATGCCGGACGGAAAAACACTGATTTCGGAGAAAAGTGACTGATGTTTGGAAAGCCATTGTGGGCAGTAGAATGTTTTTTGGATGGTAATTTTTGGTATATAGCTTCAGAAGTAAGTATATAATGATAAAATACTAAAGAAAGATTGAATAATTAAACTTCCCCCACTTTTTATTGCATAGGAAGTGAAAAATACCAAAAAAGTGACATTACCAAAAAATGAGGAAAAAAACTTTGGTAAATATGAAGCTACCATTTTAGTTACGAGTATTTTATTTGGATTGGTACCCAACCTAAAAGCTGCAGAATTTAATAAGCTTTTCGGGGATAGCTAATTTTTTATCAAAAGATTACTAGTTCTTGAGTTATGACAAAATAACCGAACATGTCCATTTTGTCAAAAAATGTTGCGGGGGGGACAGCGTGAAAATATAAAAAACAGCGTGGTGGAAAGGTTAATATAGTGTAGTCTGTAGTTTGTACAATATAAATAGTGGTTAGAAATGATCTTCTGACATGAATCTGTGGCGCAGTGGTTAGGGCATTGGGTTTCTGATCAGCGCAAAGTCCCAGAAAGTTAGAAAAACTATGAACTAGAGACTGAAAAGTACAAAATAAGTCCAGATGTGTTTTTTGCTTTTACAAAGAAGCCACGATCTTTTTCCAAAGGGATGCATGATTATCCAAAATTTTTGCTGATTTTCCTGATTGGGTGAAGACAAAAACATTATGTGATATTGTGACGTGATTAGAGTTACCCCTAAGAGAGCCTTCTTTATACCCCTCCGAGCTCTAATTCCAACACCCTTTTTATCAGCTGAAATTTATAGAAAAGTTGAAACTGTTTTTCTTTGCTTAGTGGTCAGAGAGGAATAATCCTTTTTCAATCAGTAATTCAATAGCTTTCATATTATTCCTTTCTCTAAAGAAGGGTGTCAGAATTCAGTGGTCAAAGCAAGATTTTCGTCTGAAACGGAAAATGGATTTTACACAGTAAATGAGCAGATATTCTTGAAATTTTGGTGAATTATGTCGAATTTTGAGACGGAAAGTCTCTCGATATACTTTGCTGCGACGGAAATCCGTCTGATACGGAAGAACTTTTAACACTGAGAATTAGACGAGGGATGTCGATATTAGACCAACTTGCGGTACGGCAGTCTTTTTCTTGTTTTGACCCTTTTCTTTGAAAATATTGAATTTATTGAATCCGGAAAAATTTGAGGAAAGTGGCGATCCCCAAATTTAGTACTCGCAAAACGTTTCTCAGAAAAAAAATTTGCTCTTCCTAGACCAGACGGTCCTAATAAATAAATTCGATTATCGTAGTAATCAATAATGATCGAAGTAATCGAACGACCATTTATCGATTAACAATCGAATTTTGAGTCACAAGTGTTTCAACCGGTATTCCAACAAAGTCATATTTTGGTTTGTACAGAAATTTCGCCCGCTCAAATCAAAACAACAAAATGGTCAATCTCACTAAAGCAAAACATTGCGGCCACGGCATTTCCCTGGATAAAAATTCTGGTCACGTGACCATCCGTGATTTTAGACCAATGAAAACGCTTCATTTCCCTGGATTAAAGTTGTGTCTACACTAACACGCGGGAACTAGCTAGAAAAAGAGAGAAAAAACCGGGGGTCAAATCAAATGTTTCTCCCTTCTTGCGGCAAACATAAAAGACTTTAAGAGCCCATTTATCTAAGAAAGGGGTGTTATATCATAAATAGATTATGTAAGTAAGTGATATTTTAAGTAATAAGTTAATTAACAATTTTATTTTGAAGTTTGTTTTTAAAAACAAAACCCCCGTGCTAGATGATAATCTCATTTTCTTAACTTATGGACCCATTTGGAAGTATTTGTAATACTGATCATTTGGAAGTGTAGTTGCGGCCTATACAAGAATTGGAATCTTGCCAGTGACACCGCAGAGAAATTTTTAGTTGGCAGACACTGACTTTAGGTTGGTTTGGAAATCGTTTTATTTTGAAATGTAATCTAATAGTAGATGTAGATTTAATAGCTGATTGAAAAACAAAGATTTTTGATATTTTTCAGCGTGGGCTTGGCCGCCATTTTGAATTTCGATTTTTTTCTCTTGTACTCGGCAATTTAGAGGTTGTTCGTAATACGCGATTTGGCTTATGCATAACACTTGTGGAGTACTGTACCAAAATTTCAAAAACATTGTGAGTCTTCGATCACTTTCTTAACAACCCTTCGAAGACGTTCGAGTACTTTGATTGTTATTGATAACTTTGATAACCATTGATTTCTTCGATAACCAGTTGATTACATAGATATATACCTTGGAAAACCATAAAAATATTGACCTAAAACCAAACTTAGAATCGCCTTCAGTACTTCCCTGCCATTTTGAGTGTGCTCACCTTGGGTTTCCTCAAATAACCCATATCGCGCATTGTGATTGGTCGGAGAGAAAGTGAAAGTGGTTTTCACGCGTAAATCGCGTGTTTTTATTGGACGAAATAAACTCAGTCTCATTTTATTGGACGA